>NC_057813.1:334145552-334154560 GCF_018294505.1 Triticum aestivum
GACCCCTCCCCGCGGCGCTGCGCCGCCCCGCCTCGCTGCCGCCCTCCTCCCCACGGCCCCTGTGCCGCCCCACCCCACCGGCCGACCTCGCCCTCCACCAGCAATTCCCTGCAGGTTTGTTCTTCCCCCCTTTTTTTAGTTTAGTTTTTTAGTTTCTTTTAGTTTAGTTTCTATTTTAGTTTTAGTTTTAGTTTTAGTTTTAGTTTTATTTTCAGTTTAATTTTAGTTTTAGTTTTAGTTTATT
Source organism: Triticum aestivum (assembly GCF_018294505.1). Lineage (NCBI taxonomy): Eukaryota > Viridiplantae > Streptophyta > Magnoliopsida > Poales > Poaceae > Triticum > Triticum aestivum. The sequence continues at coordinate 334,145,797 of NC_057813.1, forward strand.
TTAGCTTAGTTTATTTTAGATTAGTTTTAGTTTTAGTTTAGAAGAAGAAGAGGAGTAGAAGGAGGAGGAGGAGGGAGGAAGAAGAAGAAAGAAGAAGAAGAAGATGATGACCCTAAATAGCAAGTATCGTCGGTGCGAGATACATGTGGCCGTCGGTGTCGAACACTACATCCACGTCCCACAAGTGACGCCGACGTCCGGCGTCCCAAAGCAACTGTTCTCGGTGTCCGGCGCCGGCTTCACTTGTGGGATGTGGATCTAGTGTTCAACACCGAGCGCCACATGTATCTTGCACCGATGATACTTGCTATTTAGGGTTAATTAGGGGGTTCCTCGGTGTCGATGGTATCCTAAATAGTAAGTATCGTCAGTGCGAGGTACATGTGGCCGTCGGTGTCGAATACTACATCCACGTCCCACAAGTGACACAGGGGTCCTGCGTCCAGCAGCAACAGTTCTTGGCGTCGATGGCGGTCAAACACCATTGCAATTTTGTTTGGCAGCCTCAGAGATGACGATTTAAAGCTAAGTGTTGAAACTTGAAACACCCAAAATAACTCAAGTCGGTTTGGTTGTTTGAAAATTTCAAAACTTGGCTTTAATCCTCATCGCAGAGGCTGCCAGACAAATTCGCCAAGGTGCTCGACTTTCATCGGCCACCAGAACTATTGTTGCGGGACGTCGGGCACCGGCTTCACTTGTGGGATGTGGATGTAGTGTTCAACGCCGATGGCCTCATGTACCTTGCACCCATGGTAGTTGCTATTTAGTTTATCCAGGGACGAGCGGGTTAGAGGGTTCCTCGGTGTCGATGGTACCGTAAATAGCAAGTATCATCAGTGCGAGGTACATGTGGCCGTCAGTGTCGAATACTTGCTATGTTACTCATCTTTCGATTTAAATATGCAGTTATTTCGTCATTGCGAGGGTCTAGTGTTCGACGAGCTCCGCCCCTGCGTTCGTTGGTGAGCACAAATGACATCTCCTCCTCCCCACTTCATTTGCTCTGTTCTAGTCTTTGTGCCTGATAAGTGCATTTCATATATATAATTTGGCACTCAAATTTAGCATCTATCGTGATTTATCCATCCATTCTTGCTATGAGTTGTGATATATTTGAATGAAAATCATATAAAAGATCATTTACTTGTCATTTGTTTATTTTGCAGAAAAGTGCGATAAGGCACTATAATCTTGAAGATCTTGTCTACAAAGAAAGAGGATACAAGACCGAGGGCCAATAGAAGAGAAGGGGGGACTCGAGTATGAAGAGTTAAAGAAATGGAGGGCCAAAACTAAAGAAGAAAGGGATCTACTTGAGGCTAAAGAAGAGAAGAAGGAGGGCAAAAGTGTAAAAATGTAGATCTGGGAGGGGATCAAAATCCCTAGCCGCATCTCCATTGCAATCAGGCCTGGCATCTCCATCTCCCTCACCCTCCTTCTCCACCTCCGGCCGCCGCCACGGCCAGGCCAGCGTGGTGGTGCGCCCCTCACCATCACACCATCACCACCATCGCCGCCAGCCACGACCATCTCCACCACGCACCACCAGCACCACTTCCCACGAGCCGCACCTCACACCACCACCAGCACCACGCCATCTCCATCTTCGCCGCCGCGCCACCGCTCGCACAATCTCTTCTTCCCCTGCTGCTCCTTCCTTCTCCTCACCACGCTGCTGCTTCCCCTCTCACGCCCCTGGTACTGCTCCTTCTCACATTCCTGCTGCTGCTGCTGCTCGTCTTGTGCCCCTGGTGCTGCTCCTCCTTCCCTCGTCCTTGCTGCTGCTCTCTCCCTCTCTGTTGCTCTTCTCTGAATCCCCTACTGCTGCTACTCCACTTCCTGTGCTCCCCTTCTTCTTCTATGAATCTCGCTGCTGCTGCTCCTCCTCTTAAAACGGCTGCTGCTCCCTCTCCCACTTTCCTCGCTGCTGTTCCCTCTCTCTTCTCACCAAAATTGCTGATGTCCTCTTCTCCATTTGCGTGCTGCCACACCCTTCCTGAAGCTCTCTCAACTTTATTTTGTTCTGTATTAGTACTATTTTGTCTGTATGTCAGTTAGTTTGCTGTAATAATTCAGATTACTTGTGATCTTTGTGTTGAATGTGATTTCAGTGAACTTGAGATTTGTAATATTGCTCAATATTCAGTCTATAATGTCTAAAACTTTGTGATTCGGTGGTGTCTATATTCAATATATATAACCTGTGATATATATCTTTTAGATGGTTCAATCTTTTAGTTATTGTTGTACTGATATATGTTAAGGTGATTTGGCTTGTGTGATACGAGTCTAGTACATGTGCTATATAAATTCGTGTGTGTTTCTGGTGTAAACCATCTATATTGTGTCTTTTAATCTTGTTTCTTCCTTCTTCTTACATGTTAGATGGTTATGTGTTCATGTGTTGCATCTTCTCGGTGTGTATTTTAATTCTTCTAGTATAATAAAAATACCAAAAAGACAGTGAAGAAAATCTGAACCTTCCTTTGCCCTTTTTGCATTTTCTTTGGTGACGATCTTTGGGTACAACCTTGTTTAGTGTAGGTTTATTTTCTTGCATTCATAATCTGAATTGTGTTACCTAGCTTTAGCCAAGCACGTTCATTGATTTGCCTAGTCCCTGAGGAGAACACGACACTCGTAGTTTGGGGCGTAAAAACCCCGCTATATTACAACTGATCATTTTGGCGCCGTTGCCGGGGACTAGCGTCGTGTGACTGTGTTAGGCTTTAGACTAGGTTTAGCTTGTTTCCTTTTTGTGCTTTATATATTTGTGATATATCTCTAGCCACTAACCCCTATTCTAGTTAGTATCTTTTCGTCTTCTTTTCCTTTTTTGCAGGTTGGATTATCCTCTCGGCTATGGCTTACTATTCAGGCTTATGCGAGGAACACTACAAACAGCACGGAAAGTGTTCAAGAACTGATAGGTAAGATTTCCCATCGATTAGATGATTTAGCTCGGCAGCGAGAAGGAGTTTTTGAGGATAGGCCTAGTTCTTACGATCCTTATTCCAGAGGCCATCCTTATGTTGCTCCTACTTGCCATATTTGTGGATTTCAGGGCCATTCGCCCGCTGAATGTCAGCGTGGTTACTCCCATCCTACGGATTGTTTTGGCATGAGCTTCGCTCAACAGCATAGCTCATACCAAAACAATTACTCACATGGGTGGCCTGAAAGCCTGAATATGTCATATAGGAGCAACAACCCTAAGATCTCACAGTTTGGTTCTAGTAATCATATGCAGGGATTTAGGTACAATGAGGAGAGCCACAACTATGCACCACAACAATTCCATTCAGCTCCTACTCATATACCACAGCACCAGGAGATGTGTCCAATGGAGTTAAATGGTCCTCCATTTGGTCAACCAACAACTCCAGCACCTGTTGTGCAATCTCATGTGCAAGTGCCCACACAAGATGAGTTCAATGACATAGACAAGCTCACACTTTTGAGTCTCGAGTTCACTTGGAGTGCCGAGGATGATCCTATTAGGAAGGTTATACTAGATGAAATGAAGAAGATCAAGAGTGGAAAAGAGCTAGTGGAAGAAGTAAGGAAGATTGAGAACAACATCAACACTGGCAGCACTATTTCTTCACAGCTAGAGCTGAGTGTTGCCGAGATTCCCCTTGATACATGTGAGGTTCCAACACCGTCACATCCAGTTGAGCAAGATAGTAAGAGTCCAGAGGAAGAAAGACCTCAGATTGAAGAAGATGAACTAGAAGACAAGGAACAAGATGATCAAGAGCTGCAATTCCCAAGTGATCAAGTTGAAGACTCATCATCTACTACTCCTAAAGAAGTACAAGAAGCTGCTGTAGATGAAGATGAAGAACATGAGATTCATTTGCCTATTGTCATACCAGAGCGTGATGTGTCAGGTTTACCCAATCCTCTTGATGACATGATGCCTTGTAATTTCTTTGCTACTACCTTGCATTACATGATACCATCAATTAAGCTAGACTTGAAAAATTATTTGCTTGGACATGATCATACATACATTGTTGGTGGCATTGCTCTCATTCCTGATGATGACACTTATTTTCCTTATGCTAGTTCTATGCTTAATGAAACATATTATTCCCATGCTAGTCTTGAGCTTAATGATAAATTTCATCCTCATGTTAGTGTCGACCTTGCTGATTTCTACCATCCTAAACATGTGCTTTATAGTTATGCTTATATAATTGGATATTACATTGATGACTTGGAGGGCATCGACCGTATCACTTGTAGTTGTTTGTGTGAGTCCTATTTCAGGCTTTTGCTACTGCACTGTTTACTACATGCTGACCAGGTTCGAGGTGACATTCCTTGGGATCCTGGTGGAGTCAGAGCATGGCGATGAGGAGAAGCAATGGGGCACACATATGGAAGAGTGAAGCTGGAGCATCCATGAGGAAGCAAGGGAGAAGAGCTGCAGCTGGTGAGGTGATCGAGCGAGTGCTACATCATCAAAGCCCGGTGAGCTGTTTCATGACCCATTCTGAATATCATAAATACATGCTGAATTAAATTGCTAGTTGGGTTGCTTGAGCTAGTTATTACTTGTTGTCAAGCTGAAATTCACCTTTGGCATTGTGCTTGATGTGAATTTGTGAACTTGATTTCTGAATGCCTTGTAAACTAGTGATCTACACCATGCATGCTTTGCTGAAATTTGTGGAAGTTATTAGTTTTGAGTGCTCAAATCCCTAGTACACTAGAAAACTTGATCATTTTCTGCTTTTACCTTGATACACCTAGATCACCATGTTTAGATGCTGAATTTGTGCTAAGTGTGTTCCCATTGAGAGCAATCACCTAACCACTATGGATTAGCATGCTATGTTCCCTGGATCGGTAGCATGTGAACCAGACATGGAGAAGCGATGATTCCTATTTTTGTGCTTATGAGTTGTTCATTTAAGATAAGTAATAATGAATATATAAGTCTGGCTACCTACAGTAGCATGTCATGTTACCGGGATCGGTGGCATGTGAAATCGGGTTAGCTTGGGCAGTAATTAATAATAATAAAAATGTAATTGTCGAACCAGGTGTATACCATGTTCTCGGGATCGGTGGTATGTTCCTTTGGGGAGACAAATAATTTTTTTTAATTAAAATTGGTTGAGCCAGGTGTATACCATGTTCTCGGGATCGGTGGTATGTTCCTTCGGTGAGACTAATAAATTATTATGTGTGTTTCTTTCAAATTCAATAAGTGGTTCAACCACAAAGTCATATTTCTGCAAATAAGAGACTTAATTCTAGTTCTTTTTGTTCTCGGGATCATGCTCTCTTTAGGAACCATTTGGCGCAGTCATCATTTAAACTTGTTGATCCTCTTTTATCACTTTAAAAGTTTAAAATGGTCATGCTTACTAGTATCCTACTGCTTTGTAGCACTCCTAACCATTAATTTTCACTAGCTAAGTCTGAAGCATGCCTTGTTTGGAGATCTATTTTACCAGGACATTCCTTACTCAGTTTACTATTCATTATCTTGCCTTTGTCATATTCCTTTGCTTGAGGACAAGCAAAGATTTAAGTGTGGGGGAACTTGATAAGTGCATTTCATATATATAATTTGGCACTCAAATTTAGCATCTATCGTGATTTATCCATCCATTCTTGCTATGAGTTTAAATATATTTGAATGAAAATCATATAAAAGATCATTTACTTGTCATTTGTTTATTTTGCAGAAAAGTGCGATAAGGCACTATAATCTTGAAGATCTTGTCTACAAAGAAAGAGGATACAAGACCGAGGGCCAATAGAAGAGAAGGGGGGACTCGAGTATGAAGAATTAAAGAAATGGAGGGCCAAAACTAAAGAAGAAAGGGATCTACTTGAGGCTAAAGAAGAGAAGAAGGAGGGCAAAAGTGCAAAAATGCAGATCTGGGAGGGGATCAAAATCCCTAGCCGCATCTCCATTGCAATCAGGCCTGGCATCTCCATCTCCCTCACCCTCCTTCTCCACCTCCGGCCGCCGCCACGGCCAGGCCGGCGTGGTGGTGCGCCCCTCACCATCACACCATCACCATCGCCTCTAGCCACGACCATCTCCACCATGCACCACCAGCACCACTTCCCACGAGCCGCACCTCACACCACCACCAGCACCACGCCATCTCCATCTTCGCCGCCGCGCCACCGCTCGCACAATCTCTTCTTCCCCTGCTGCTCCTTCCTTCTCCTCACCACGCTGCTGCTTCCCCTCTCACGCCCCTGGTACTGCTCCTTCTCACGTTCCTGCTGCTGCTGCTCGTCTTGTGCCCCTGGTGCTGCTCCTCCTTCCCTCGTCCTTGCTGCTGCTCTCTCCCTCTCTGTTGCTCTTCTCTGAATCCCCTACTGCTACTACTCCACTTCCTCTGCTCCCCTTCTTCTTCTCTGAATCTCGCTGCTGCTGCTCCTCCTCTTAAAACTGCTGCTGCTCCCTCTCCCACTTTCCTCGCTGCTGTTCCCTCTCTCTTCTCACCAAAATTGCTGCTGTCCTCTTCTCCATTTGCTTGCTGCTACACCCTTCCTGAAGCTCTCTCAACTTTATTTTGTTCTGTATTAGTACTGTTTTTGTCTGTATGCCAGTTAGTTTGCTGTAATAATTCAGATTACTTGTGATCTTTGTGTTGAATGCGATTTCAGTGAACTTGAGATTTGTAATATTGCTCAATATTCAGTCTATAATGTATGAAACTTTGTGATTCGGTGGTGTCTATATTCAATATATATAACCTGTGATATATATCTTGTTAGATGGTTCAATCTTTTAGTTATTGCTGTACTGATATATGTTAAGGTGATTTGGCTTGTGTGATACGAGTCTAGTACATGTGCTATATAAATTCATGTGTGTTTGTGGTGTAAACCATCTATATTGTGTCTTTTAATCTTGTTTCTTCCTTCTTCTTACATGTTAGATGGTTATATGTGTTCATGTGTTGCATCTTCTCGGTGTGTATTTTAATTCTTCTAGTATAATAAAAATACCAAAAAGACAGTGAAGAAAATCTGAACCTTCCTTTACCCTTTTTACATTTTCTTTGGTGACGATCTTTGGGTACAACCTTGTTTAGTGTAGGTTTATTTTCTTGCATTCATAATCTGAATTGTGTTACCTAGCTTTAGCCAAGCACGTTCATTGATTTGCCTAGTCCCTGAGGAGAACACGACACTCGTAGTTTGGGGCGTAAAAACCCCGCTATATTACAACTGATCAGTGCCGATGAAACTTGCTAGTTATAGGTGTCAATCATAAGTATGCGTAACCATTATGTGTCTCCCGTTCGAAAGGGTTACATCTATAAATATGCATGTATTTGCATATTTTATAATCGTGATTATTTCTAATTGTCCAACGTTATCCATGGACAACCCGAGTATGTGTAGATTGGGTTCATTTTCCCATATGCTCAGCTCCGGATCCGATGCAGAATTTCGTCAGTGCCTCCCTGTTGTTCTCTGGGTACACATCCTCTCTGCTTATTGCCGAGACGTGTATCAGGAGAACAGCAGGGAGGTGCTGCCAAAATTTTGCGTCGGATCTGGAGCAGAGCATGGGAAAACGAACCCGATCTACACATACTCGGATGGGATTAGGACCTATCCTTACCTATTAGCGTGTAGGTTGCATAGACGTAATAAAACTAACAAACTCCATTAACTGATGGATATGGTTTGCCTAATTATGTATATATTTCTTGTTTGTCCAGTAGGAAGTCAATATGAGTGACCGTGCGTGGATGTACACCGACTACACTAGTCAGTAGGTTTGGACCGAGGAATGGTTAACAAAACTAAGGGGTTTGTTAGAGCCGCATTTGCAAATGGCCAGAAATTTAGCTGGTGCCCCTGTGTCCGGTGCGACAACTATAATCAGAGGGACGGGCTTCAAATGAGTAAACACCTGCAGAAGTTTGGTTTTACGCCTGGTTATACGGTCTGGACATTACATGGTGAGTCTGCCCAACATGCTAGAGCCGAGGTGGTTCGTCGTCGCACCGACGAGCATGGTACCGGGACCGCAGACATGGTGCAAGATTTTGATGATGCTCGGGACTCGGACGAGGAGATGGAGGAATCTGCAAAGGCCTTCACTGAAATGTTGGAGTCCTCAAAACGTCCTCTCCACGAGCACACTGAGCTTTGTTAGCTGGATGCCATCTCACAAATAATGGCTTTGAAGGCTCAATTCAACTTGGGCAGAGAATGCTATGATGCGATGATGACAGTTTTCGGACGATTTCTACCCAAAGGCCATGTGCTACCTCCAAACCCGTACCAGTCAGACAAAATCCTCCGTGCTCTTAAGATGCCCTATGAGAAGATACATGCCTGTGAGAAAGGATGTGTCTTATTTAGGCTTCAATATGAGGACTTGAACTATTGTCCCATTTGCAATTCTTCCAGGTATGTTGTGGTAGACAACGGTATGGGTGAGAAGACGCAGACCAAAATACCCATTAATGTTCTTCGGTATATGCCAATCGTACCAAGACTTCAACGTCTTTTCATGGTCGAAGAGACGGCCAGATAGATGACATAGCACAAAACAGGCAAAAGAACCAAACTAGATGCAGATAGGAATGTGATGATGGTGCACACATTGGATGGTGAAGCGTGGAAGCGCTTCGATGTATTACATAAGGAAAAAACAACAGATCCAAGGCATCCTCGAGTCGCCGTCAGCACAGATGGGTTCAGTGTGTTTGGTCAGATGGCAGCCCCATACAATTGTTGGCCCGTGTTTGTCATTCCACTC
>NC_057813.1:334154960-334158246 GCF_018294505.1 Triticum aestivum
TTAACAACGAATTGCAAGAAACTTGGGATAATGGGTTCAAGACATACGACACCTTTAGCAAACAGAACTTCATAATGCGTGCCTGGTACATGTACTCGACGCATGACTTCCGGTGTATGCGCTATTCGTTGGCTAGTGTGTGCATGGAAGGTTCCCGTGCCCCACATGCAAGGGAGATCTTGAGTTTCATTGGCTGACGGCGGGGTGCAAGTATAGTTGCTTCGACTTGCATAGACAGTTTCTAGATCCTCGCCATAAGTTCAGGCAAGACAAGAAGAACTTCATGAAAGGTAGAGTTGTCAAACACTCTGCACCACCTGCGTTGATAGGCCAACAGACCCTAGATCAGATAAACGCTCTCGAGCTAGATCCAGAGCGTCCAGGGTATTTCAAGGGGTATAATAAGGAACACGCACGGACTCACAAGACATGCTTCTAGGATCTGCCTTACTTCAAAGACCTCATTTGTCCACACAACATCGACGTGATGCACAATGAAAAGAATATCGCTGAAGCCATTTTTGGTACATTGTTCGACATAGAGGGGAAATCAAAGGATAATACTAAGGCTAGAGACGATCTAGAGGAGCTCTGTGATAGACCTTTACAAAACATTCAAAAACCGAAAGGAAAGCGGAACTGAAATAAGCCAAAGGCATGGTTCAATCTTGGAAGGCCAGCTATGAACGAAATTCTTTTGTGGGTGAAAATGCAGTTGATGTTCCCCGATGGGTATGCAACTAATCTAAAGAGGGGAGAGGATCTTGATAAATTGAAAATATTTGGTCTAAAAAGTCATGATTGGCACATATGGATAGAGCGGATAATGCCGGTGATGTTGCGTGGCTTCATCCCTGAGGATGAATGGCTAGTACTGGCAGAGCTGAGCTATTTCTTCCGTGTTCTTTGTGCGAAAGAACTATCGCCTGGCCTCAAAGAAGAAATGGAACATATGGCGCCAGAGTTGATCTGCAAGTTAGAGATGATCTTTCCGCCAAGCTTCTTTAATCCAATGCAACACTTGATTTTGCATCTCCCGACCAAGGCACGATTGGGGGGCCCGTGCAAAATCGTTGGTGCTACTCAACTGAGAGGATGCAGAAGCGCTTCGAGCAAAATGTAAAAATAAACGTAGAATAGAAGCATCGATGGCCAAGGCATTCATCACTGAGGAGGCGTCAAACTTCGTGACAGCACACTACGAAGCCAAAAAACGTCATTTGCATAATCCGAAGCGTCGGTAGAATGCTGACGAGCCTACAAAGGGTCAATGCAACCTCAGCCTATTCAAAGGGAATCTCGCACCATCCAGTGCTTGGAAACCAGTATCGTTGGATGTTGAAGAATGGCGGACCATTTCGCTGTATCTCTTTAACAACCTAACAGAAGTGCGGCCGTACATCGAGTAAGATCTCGTCACATTGTTTCGCAACTTCTAATTTCTTTGAACTGCTCTTATTCCTAGATATTTGATGCAGTCGATACGTCGCCATATTCTCGTTTGGAGTGGTGATCCAAAAGGATTATGTCGAAGAGTATGAGTTTCTGGCAAAGCAAGGAGGCGAATATCCCAGTTTCATCTCTTGGTTCAAAAAAATGGTAATTTCCATTAGACCCTTTCATTTCTTTGGCTAATTTGCGACTAATGCAACAATCCTTTCTTATTAAATTTGTAGGCTAATTTAGAGATTATGGATGCCGAATTGAGACAAGTAGCTAATGGTTTTGACTATAAGGTCTGTTCATTTGACAATTACGACATCAACGAGTATCACTTTCGTACCTATGGCAAAGAGCTATCTATTGCCAACCGAAAGTCTACAAATTGTTGTGTCTCTGCTATCGTCGAAGGAGGTGTCGAGTATTATGGAAGAGTTGAAGCAATTTATGAACTTCAATTCTATGGTGATAACCCACCAAACGTCGTACTCTTCGGATGTTATTGGTTCCAGCCCAGGGAGACTAGAAGGACTCATGAACATATAGGGCTAGTCGAAATCAAACAAAGCACCCATTTGGATGTTCCCGATGTCTATATTACGGCTCAATGGGCAACCCAAGTTTTCTATCTATTGTGGGCCTGTCAAAGTGATCCAAATCTCAGTGGTTGGGATGTTGTTTATGAAGTGCCGCCACGTGTTAGACCACCTCCCCCCAATGAAGAGGATTATGAACGTCACGTTAACCAAGACGCATATGATGAAGGATAATTCTTCCAAGAAACACGTCTTGCCAAAAAAAATTCAAGAAACGCTCTACTCCACCCCAGAACATTGATGTAGACAATGATAGTGAATCCGACCCTGAGCCGGAACAAGACGAGCCGGAAGAAGAAGAAGGTACTGCTGCAGATGACCTGTCAATGCTTGAACGATTACGTAAAGGTGGCCTTCCACATGATGATGCAGTTATTAATGATGATGATGAGCACGTCATTACCGATAGTGATGATGATGATGCATTTACTAATGATGATGATGAGCACGTCATTATCGATAGTGATTCTTAGGTATTCAATTTTTTATGTTGTACTCTGTATGATTTATATAGGTGGTATGTATAATTTTCTTACTTTGTATGATTGTTTCTTATACATAGTGCCATGGTCTTGATTTTCGTCCCCGTCGGCCCTCGTCTGCTTTATGATTCGGATGTGGTAAGTTCTTTTTCATAACTATTTGTTGCATTTCGCATTTATGACAATTATGGCCATCAAGTTGACATATAGATATTTTAATCTAGGAGGTATGTGAACCGGAATTTGAAACCGACCCTCTTGTCGAGAAGTTAAATTTAGTTGAAAAAGAAAATGAGTATTTGAAAGAAAAAATTAAAAGAATTGAAGAAGAGAAGATGACCTTGGAGTTGTATGTTGTCGATGTCATCGATGATCACAAGATGAAGATGAATGCAATGCGCCTGAAGCTTAAGAAGATTAGAAATATGCCATTGATAATGAGGCTTGGTATCATTATGCCCTTGGATCAATTGTTACCTTAGTTGCGATCTTCATCATATTTGTTGTGATGAGGGTAAGTTTTCTCTGATGTTTTGCTTTACAAATGGATACTTAGCTTATTTTCCTCCTAAATGGCATAATTACCTAAGTTACATAAAAAATGAGCTATACTTGCTTATTCAGTTCATTTATGACATACTTAGCATACTTAGGTAAAAAATGGCATGATAATCTTTGTTACCTCCAAAATGATATAGACTTAGCTTATTTTCCTCGAAAATGACATAATAACCTTACTAAGCTCCAAAATGACCTATTTACCTAGCT